>NC_091504.1:19919041-19924041 GCF_947461875.1 Haliaeetus albicilla | reverse complement strand
AGCTCCTTGCGGGCGATCTCCTCGGGGTCCATGGGCTCCCCGCTGCACGTCGTGGGGTGGGAGTTGTGAGCCGGCCTCCCCGGGCCCTTCTTCGTGTTTTCTTTCTTTCTCCATTTGGCCCGGCGGTTTTGGAACCAGACCTACACACCGAACAACGAGAAGCAATTAACACCCAGCGCACCCGGCCCCCCCCGCGGGAGGAGGGAGGGAGGGAGAAGCGCAGCTCAGGCCTCCCCCGTCCACCCTTCGAGGGGCCGGCAGCCCCCATCCACAGGACCTGGCGTCTGCGAGCCGGAGAGCAAGGGAGGGGGCAGGAAGAGATATCCAACGCTTCTTTAACAGGGGAGAAAAACAAAAAAAAAAAGAAAGAAAAAAAAAAAGACAAGGGGGGGGGTGCACACTCACGCACACACACGCTGCACCCTGCCCGCACCGGCGCTGCGGGGAGGGGAAGGGATAACACAGCCCCCCCCCGGCTCTTCCCCGCCGGCCGAGGGGTACAGAAGCACCAGTGGGAGCCCCGGGCCCGATCCCTCCGCAGCAGCACGTAAAATGCAGTAAAACCCAGCACAATAAGCGGGCCGAAGGGGGGTCTGGGCCTCTTGCCCGTCCAGGGCGCTGGAGCAGAGGGGTCGGATCAGCCCCAAAATGGGGTTTGGTTAGGGTTGGTTTTTTTTAATGTAGATAGATATAAAAAAATTTAAATTAAATCCTCGCTGCTCCGGCCCTGCTCCTGCCTGCTTCGGCGCTTCCCCGGCATCCGCGTCCCCTCCGCACCCGCGGGGCCTCGGCCCGTCGGGGCTGCCGGCAGCGCCCGTTCCCCACCGGAGCCGGCGGCCGCGTTCGGTACCGCGGCACGACCCCGGCGGCTCGGAAAGCACCGCGGGGAATTTCGGTCACCCCCATCCGAGCTCTTTCCCCGACCAGGCCCCATCCGTCCCCGGGAGAGAGCCCCGCACTCTCCCGACCCCCCCCTTATCCCCGTGGGTGGCGGACACGGCGGAGAGGATGCTCTGGGAACCGGCTCGGAAAGACACGGTGAGACAAAGCTGATGGAAGAACGGCGGCAAACGGTGTCAGCTCAGCCCGAGGGGGACCGTCCCCACCGCCTGAGCTGGGTCGAAGGACGCATTTTTCCCCCGCACACGCAGCCACCGCCGAGCCGAGCCGCCCCGCGCGGCCGTGGGCTCCCGGCCGGTCGCGGAGCAGCGGAGCCGGCTCGGTCTCGCCGCCCGTTCGCAGCCACCGCGGCCTGGACCAGAGTCTGAGGGTCCGACAGTCAACCCCGCATCCACCCCGCAATTCAATTCCCGTTTCGTTTTCCTCGAGATCGGTTGAAGCAAATAGATGGTTCCCCCTTTCCCACCCGGTACGACCGAGGGCCTGAGCAGTTCGGTTAAAATCAAGTTTTACAAGTTCCACACGCTCTCGATGCACCTACGAGCTTTATTGACGTTCTCCAGCGTACCCTGGCCCGTGATTAAGCCTCGTATTTGCATGCTAATTTTTCGCCCTTGGCTCATGTAAGAAAAAATGTTTACAGTGGAAAAATATATTACCAAAAAAAAAAAAGAAGAAAAAAAAAAAAGGTTCAGGGAAGCCAGGCTGGGATGCCACTCTCCGGGGGTGGTTTGCAAGATTAAAAATAAATAAATAAAAAGGGAATAATAAGAAGAAAAGAAACCAAGGACCAGTGCAAGGCAGGGAAACAAAAGGAGAGGGCCGGGAGGAGCGGGGCTGCGGGCCGAGGGCGCAGGGCCCGTCCCGGAGCCGGGATGCGGGTCCGGGCTGCCGGGTCCTGCGGGGCCTCCCCGGGGACCGCTCGGCGCAGGGAGAGGGTAGGGGAGGAAGAGGAGGGACCGGGGGGGGACGACACACACGGTTTTTACCTGCACTCTGGACTCCACCAAGTCCAGCCTGAGAGCCAGAGCCTCTCGCATAAACACGTCCGGGTAATGACTCTCATTAAACGCCTTTTCCAGCTCCTCGAGCTGCCAGCCAGTAAAATTGGTGCGGGTTCGTCTTCTTTTACAGCCAGGACTTTCTTTGTCCGGGTCACCCGAGTCTGAAAAGGCAGAAATACCCTCAGGTCCCTGGAAGACAGGCCTTCTCCCCCCCTCCCTGCCATTCACAGGAGCCTTTTAACTTTTGTGCTCGGTAGCGTTGGTAAAAGAGCGGGATTAGACACACACCTGCGCTAAAAATGGGGAGGAACCCGATCTGCCCTCGCCTCCTCCGAAAATGTACTTTACAGAACATTTATTCCTGAAGGAAGCTCTCCACAGGCACTCAGCTGGCAGAGAGAGAGAGAGAAGTTCCAATATTTGCTCCAGCCACCAAAGGTTTCATTTAAAAAAATAAAATAAATTAACCCACCCACCCCCTTTCCCTTCCCCAGCCCCCCCCCCCGGAGCACCTGCGTGGGCCGCAGCTCACGGCCCGGTCCCACACCGGGTGCCGAGGCCCCGGATCTCCCGCAAACCCCCCGAACTGGGGCGGGCGTGGGGCTGGGGTGCTCCCAGCCTCTCCCAGTACATCCATTCTCCAGGTTGGGGATTTCCAGCCCTAGCAGCAACTCTCCTAACGTTGGCCACCAGGTGTGGAAATGAAGAAGAAGAATTTTTTTATTTAGTTGAGGTGCGGAAGGGGGCTGCTCCAGGATTAATTAAAAAAAAAAAAAAAAAGATGTTGGGGCGACGGAGTGGTTTAATAGCTGAACAATAGCGGTGCCACAGGCCGGTGGCGAGGGAAGGAAAGCGCTTCCCGTTGGTTAAATCGTTCAAAAAAAAAAAAAATATTACCGCTCTTCATCGCCCAAACTCCAGCGATTCCCATTGTTGTTTTTATTTTTTTTTTTTTTTTTAATGGCATGATCCGTGCCCCCACCCCAGAGATGAACTTTGGGGGAAGCACCGGGCCGGGCCCGCTATTGTTCAGGGCACACGCGTGGCCTCACGCCGGTGGGAACGAAGGATGCTCCCGGCGCTCGGCCAGACCCCCCCCTGCCCCATCCTATCCACCCCCTGGAGGGGTCTGGGGGGGAGCCCAGCACAGCCGCCCCCCCTTCTCTAGACACCCCAATATCCACAGATAGGGATGCGGGGCGGCGTGTGGGGGGGGATGCTCGTTGCTTTTCTTCCTCCGCGCTGCCACGCTCCGGGTGGGGGGCGGCGGTGGGGTCGTGGGGGACACACACACACACGGGGCCGCTCCTACCTGCGAGCTTGAAGGGCTGGTTGTCCCCGCTCACCCCGCAGCCGGAGGGGATGAGAGGCGCCGGGTTGACGACGGAGGCGGCGCAGGACCCGCTCAGTAATCCATCGATGGAGAAGGGGACGGAGGCGGCCGCCGACTGCAGCTGATGCCCGGCCAGTTCGTAAACGTGGTGATGACCGAGCGGGTAAGGGAAACCCACCATACCCCCGAACTGGGCATGGGGATGCTCCAGGATACGGCTGTCCATCATGGGGGCGGCTCTAAGGCGGGGGGTGCCGGCGGGGCTGGGGGTGCAGGC
Source organism: Haliaeetus albicilla (assembly GCF_947461875.1). NCBI lineage: Eukaryota > Metazoa > Chordata > Aves > Accipitriformes > Accipitridae > Haliaeetus > Haliaeetus albicilla. The sequence continues at coordinate 19,920,527 of NC_091504.1, read as the reverse complement.
GGTGGGGCGGCTGGGGCCGGGGGTGCTGCTGCCGGAGGAGGAGGAGGAGGAGGCGCGGCGAGGGGCTCATGCTGCAGGGCGCCCGGGCGCTTTAACTTTATCAACATCAGGCTCCCAATAATTAGCTCAGGCTGGGGGAATTTGGGACCAATAAGAAACGTTAATCGGTCCTGACGTCAGAGACGTGCCAGTGTGGGGAGCAAACGTTTTCCATATCGATTGCTAATTATACCTGACATCCAGCCTCAATAAACAATATCAGAGCTGTCACAACACGACAAGGGGGGCTTTGATACGAACTCCAGCCCGAGGAGGGCGGCGGGGGCCGGGCGGGCAGGGGAGGGTGCGGGGGGGGGGGACCGGAGGGGAACTCACGGATCTGCCTGATCCCCGGTTAAATACTAAACAGCCGGAGTTACACACACACACACAGCCTCCCCCCCAGCCCCCCCAGCCCTCCAACCCACCCTCTTCCCCCTTGTCCCCTCCCCTCTCCAAATCACTAATAGATTTCCCTTTAAAACATTCACCAGCGTGTTGTGGGGATTTTTCACCAGAAATGCTCTACTCTCTGAACCTTTAAAGTGATGTTGCTCCAATTACAGAGAGACATTGAGCGGCAAATAGACTGATCCAATAATAGGAGATTCATCATCCGCTCTTTCCAGAGCTGTCACATTGAATTTAAAACTACAAGCCTTTTCATCTCCTCTCCGGCTCTATAACAGGGGAGAGGAGAGGGGGGCAGAGGGAAAAAATGGGGGGGGGGAAGGGGAAAAAAAAAAAAAGAAAGGGGGAAGAGCCGTTTGCAGCGTTTAGAAGGAGGTTTGAGCGTATCAATCGAAATCATAATTAATGCTATCTCCTATCGATTCGGCCACGGACACCCCCCTCCCTAGCAGCAACCACAACCCTTGAATTGTGAGGGCAGCCACAACCAGGAGCAGCCTCCCTTCGCTGAAGAGGAGGCCAAAAAAATTAAAAAAAAAAAAAAAAAAATCAAGCCCAAATAAAGTTCCCATCCCTCCCCTCTTACCGTCGCCCCCCCCCCCCCCCCGCAGGAAAAGCAGCCCATCTCACACCCCGCGTAGTCATTAACAGCTTCCAAAGAAGCCGCCAAATTTGTCCTAATTAAATTACGTCCCCGTAGAAGTTTTCACCCAAATAAAACATTGATAGGTTCCCCCGGTTAATAATTAAAGGGACGGTTCTCCAGCAAAGCCGGGGGGGGGAAAGACACCCCCAGTTCTGTGCCCTCTCCTGCAGAGCCTGCTTAGAGAAACACTTTCCAAGCTCTTAGGAGGGAGAGAGGAAGGAAAGGGGGGGGATTCTTTCCGCCCCCTCCCATCCCAAGCCCGCTGGGACCGGAGCTCTCGGTCCCCTGGGCCGGGGGGGACCCAGCCCGGCGCCCCCCGGGAGGGCTCCCCCCGGCCGGCCCCGAGAAGGTGGGAAGGGGAACGGAGGGAGAAGCAGCGTTTGCGGTTAA